>NC_140595.1:711909073-711951073 GCF_964204655.1 Triturus cristatus | reverse complement strand
TTCCCCTCTATCCCTCCTATCCTTCCCACCAGGGCTAGAACGGAGTGTTACCTTCCCCTCCCTTCCTACCTCCCTCCCACCAGGGCTGGAACAGAGTATTACCTTCTCCTCTATCCCTATTATCCCTCCCACCAGGGCTGGAACAGAGTGTTACCTTCCCCTCTATCCCTCCTATCCCTCTTATCCTTCCTATCCCTCCCTCCCACCAGGACTGGAACAGAGTGTTACCGTCCCCTTTATACCTCCTATACCTCCCTCCCTCCCACCTACCAGGGCTGGAACAGAGTGTTACCTTACCCTCTATACCTCCTATCCCTCCCTCCCACCTACTAGGGCTGGAACAGAGTGTTACCTTACCCTCTATCTCTCCTATCCCTCCCACCAGGGCTGGATCAGAGTGATACCTTCCCCTCTATCCCTCCCACCAGGGCTGGATCAGAGTATTATCTTCCCCTCTATCCCTCCTATCCCTCCCACCAGGGCTGGAACAGAGTGTTACCTCCCCCTCTATCCCTCCCTCCCACCAGGGCTGGAACATAGTTTTATCTTCCCCTCTATCCCTCCCATCCCTCCCTCCCTCCCACCAGGGCTGGAACAGAGTGTTACCTTCCCGTCTATCCCTCCCACCAGGGCTGGAAAAGGGTGTTACCTTCCCCTCTATCCCTTACTCCCTCCCTCCCACCAGGGATGGAACAGAGTTTTACCTTCCCCTCTATCCCTCCTATCCCTGCCTCCCTCCCACCAGGACTGGAACAGAGTGTTACCTTCCCCTCTATCCCTCCTATCCCTGCCTCCCTCCCACCAGGACTGGAACAGAGTGTTACCTTCCACTCTATCTCTCCCTCCCTCCCACCAGGACTGGAACAGAGTGTTACCTTCCCCTATATCCCTCCTATCCCTCCCTCCCACCAGGACTGGAACAGAGTGTTACCTTCCCCTCTATCCCTGCCTCCCTCCCACCAGGACTGGAACAGAGTGTTACCTTCCACTCTATCCCTCCCTCCCTCCCACCAGGACTGGAACAGAGTGTTACCTTCCCCTCTATCCCTCCCTCCCACCAGGACTGGAACAGAGTGTTACCTTCCCCTCTGCCCCTCCTATCCCTCCCTCCCTCCCTTTGGACTGGAACAGAGTGTTACCTTCCCCTCTATCCCTCCTATCCCTCCTATGCCTCCTGTCCCTCCTGTCCCTCCTATCCCTCCCTCCAGGACTGGAACAGAGTGTTACCTTCCCCTCTATCCCTCCTATCCCTCCCTCCCTCCCGGACTGGAACAGAGTGTTACCTTCCCCTCTATCCCTCCTATCCCTCCCTCCCTCCCACCAGGACTGGAACAGAGTGTTACCTTCCCCTCTATTGCTCCTATCCCTCCTATCCCTCCCTCCCACCTGGACTGGAACAGAGTGTTACCTACCCCTCTATCCCTCTGATCCCTCCCTCCCTCCCACCAGGACTGGAACAGAGTGTTACCTTCCCCTCTATCCCTCCTATCCCTCCTGTCCCTCCTATCTCTCCCTCCCTCCCACCAGGACGGGAACAGAGTGTTACCTTCCCCTCTATCCCTCCCTCCCTCCCACCAGGACTGGAACAGAATGTTACCTTCCCCTCTATCTCTCCTATCCCTCCCACCAGGACTGGAACAGAGTGTTACCTTCACTTCCATCCCTCCTATCCCTCCCTCCCTCCCACCAGGACTGGAACAGAGTATTATCTTCCCCTCTATCCCTTCATTCACTCCCTCCCTCCCACCAGGACTGGAACGGAGTGTTACCTTCCCCTCTATCCCTCCTATCCCTCCCTCCTATCCCTCCCACCAGGACTGGAACAGAGTGTTACCTTCCCCTCTATCCCTCCTATCCCTCCCTCCCTCTATTTGGACTGGAACAGAGTGTTACCTTCCACTCTATACCTCCTATCCCTCCCTCCCTCCCTCCCTCCCTCCCTCCCTCCCTCCCACCAGGACTGGAACAGAGTGTTACCTTCCCCTCTATCCCTCCTATCCCTCCCTCCCTCTCTCCAGGACTGGAACAGAGTGTTACCTTCCCCTCTATCCCCCCAATCCCTCACTCCCTCCCACCAGGACTGGAACAGAGTGTTACCTTCCCCTCTATCCCCCCAATCCCTCACTCCCTCCCACCAGGACTGGAACAGAGTGTTACCTTCCCCTCTATCCCTCCTATCCCTCCCTCCCTCCAGGACTTGAACAGAGTGTTACCTTCCCCTCTATCCCTCCTATCCCTCCCTCCCACCAGGACTGGAACAGAGTGTTACCTTCCCCTCTATCCCTCCTATCCCTCCTATGCCTCCTGTCCCTCCTGTCCCTCCCTCCAGGACTGGGACAGAGTGTTACCTTCCCCTCTATCCCTCCTATCCCTCCCTCCCTCCCTCCCACCAGGACTGGAACAGAGTGTTACCTTCCCCTCTATCCCTCCTATCCCTCCCTCCCTCCCACCAGGACTGGAACAGAGTGTTACCTTCCCCTCTATTGCTCCTATCCCTCCTATCCCTCCCTCCCACCTGGACTGGAACAGAGTGTTACCTACCCCTCTATCCCTCTGATCCCTCCCTCCCTCCCACCAGGACTGGAACAGAGTGTTACCTTCCCCTCTATCCCTCCTGTCCCTCCTATCTCTCCCTCCCTCCCACCAGGACGGGAACAGAGTGTTACCTTCCCCTCTATCCCTCCCTCCCTCCCACCAGGACTGGAACAGAATGTTACCTTCCCCTCTATCTCTCCTATCCCTCCCACCAGGACTGGAACAGAGTGTTACCTTCACTTCCATCCCTCCTATCCCTCCCTCCCTCCCACCAGGACTGGAACAGAGTATTATCTTCCCCTCTATCCCTCCATTCACTCCCTCCCTCCCACCAGGACTGGAACGGAGTGTTACCTTCCCCTCTATCCCTCCCTCCTATCCCTCCCACCAGGACTGGAACAGAGTGTTACCTTCCCCTCTTTCCCTCCTATCCCTCCCTCCCTCTATTTGGACTGGAACAGAGTGTTACCTTCCACTCTATACCTCCTATCCCTCCCTCCCTCCCTCCCTCCCTCCCACCAGGACTGGAACAGAGTGTTACCTTCCCCTCTATCCCTCCTATCCCTCCCTCCCTCTCTCCAGGACTGGAACAGAGTGTTACCTTCCCCTCTATCCCCCCAATCCCTCACTCCCTCCCACCAGGACTGGAACAGAGTGTTACCTTCCCCTCTATCCCTCCTATCCCTCCCTCCCTCCAGGACTTGAACAGAGTGTTACCTTCCCCTCTATCCCTCCTATCCCTCCCTCCCACCAGGACTGGAACAGAGTGTTACCTTCCCCTCTATCCCTCCTATCCCTCCCTCCCACCAGGACTGGAACAGAGTGCTACCTTCCCCTCTATCCCTCCTATCCCTCCCTCCCTCCCACCAGGACTGGAACAGAGTGTTACCTTCCCCTCTATCCCTCCTATCCCTCCCTCCCACCAGGACTGGAACAGAGTGTTACCTTCCTCTCTATCCCTGCTATCCCTCCCTCTCTCCCACCAGGACTGGAACAGAATGTTACCTTCCCCTCTATCCCTCCTATCCCTCCCTCCCTCCCACCAGGACTGGAACAGAGTGTTACCTTCCCCTCTATCCCTCCTATCCCTCCCTCCCTCCCACCAGGACTGGAACAGAGTGTTACCTTCCACTCTATCCCTCCCTCCCTCTCACCAGGACTGGAATAGAGTGTTACCTTCCCCTCTATCCCTCCCTCCGTCCCACCAGGACTGGAACAGAGTTTTACCTTCCCCTCTATTCCTCCTATCCCTCCCTCCCTCCCTTTGGACTGGAACAGAGTGTTACCTTCCCCTCTATCCCTCCTATCCCTCCTGTCCCTCCTGTCCCTCCTATCCCTCCCTCCAGGACTGGAACAGACTGTTATCTTCCCCTCTATCCCTCCTATCCCTCCCTCCCTCCAAACAGGACTGGAACAGAGTGTTACCTTCCCCTCTATCCCTGCTGTCCCTCCCTCCCACCAGGACTGGAACAGAGTGTTACCTTCCCCTCTATCCCTCCTATCCCTCCTATCCCTCCCTCCCTCCCACCTGGACTGGAACAGAGTGTTACCTTCCCCTCTATCCCTCCTATCCCTCCCTCCCTCCCACCTGGACTGGAACAGAGTATTACCTTCCCCTCTATCCCTCCTGTCCCTCCTATCTCTCCCTCCCTCCCACCTGGACTGGAACAGAGTGTTACCTTCCCCTCTATCCTTCCTATCCCTCTCTCCCTCCAGCCTGGACTGGATTAGAGTGTTACCTTCCCCTCTATCCCTCCTATCCCTCCCACCAGGACTGGAACAGAGTGTTACCTTCCCCTCTATCCCTCCTATCCCTCCCTCCCACCAGGACTGGAACAGAGTGCTACCTTCCCCTCTATCCCTCCTATCCCTCCCTCCCTCCCACCAGGACTGGAACAGAGTGTTACCTTCCCCTCTATCCCTCCTATCCCTCCCTCCCTCCCACCAGGACTGGAACAGAGTGTTACCTTCCTCTCTATCCCTGCTATCCCTCCCTCTCTCCCACCAGGACTGGAACAGAGTGTTACCTTCCCCTCTATCCCTCCTATCCCTCCCTCCCACCAGGACTGGAACAGAGTGTTACCTTCCCCTCTATCCCTCCTATCCCTCCCTCCCACCAGGACTGGAACAGAGTGTTACCTTTCACTCTATCCCTCCCTCCCTCTCACCAGGACTGGAATAGAGTGTTACCTTCCCCTCTATCCCTCCCTCCCTCCCACCAGGACTGGAACAGAGTTTTACCTTCCCCTCTATCCCTCCTATCCCTCCCTCCCTCCCTTTGGACTGGAACAGAGTGTTACCTTCCCCTCTATCCCTCCTATCCCTCCTGTCCCTCCTGTCCCTCCCTCCAGGACTGGAACAGAGTGTTATCTTCCCCTCTATCCCTCCTATCCCTCCCTCCCTCCCACCAGGACTGGAACAGAGTGTTACCTTCCCCTCTATTCCTGCTGTCCCTCCCCCCACCAGGACTGGAACAGAGTGTTACCTTCCCCTCTATCCCTCCTATACCTCCTATCCCTCCCTCCCTCCCACCTGGACTGGAACAGAGTGTTACCTTCCCCTCTATCCCTCCTATCCCTCCCTCCCTCCCACCTGGACTGGAACAGAGTATTACCTTCCCCTCTATCCCTCCTATCCCTCCTGTCCCTCCTATCTTTCCCTCCCTCCCACCTGGACTGGAACAGAGTTTTACCTTCCCCTCTATCCTTCCTATCCCTCTCTCCCTCCCACCTGGACTGGATTAGAGTGTTACCTTCCCCTCTATCCCTCCTATCCCTCCCACCAGGACTGGAACAGAGTGTTACCTTCCCTTCCATCCCTCCTATCCCTCCCTCCCACCAGGACTGAAACAGAGTGTTATCTTCCCCTCTATCCCTCCTATCTCTCCTATCCCTCCCTCCCTCCCACTAGGACTGGAACAGAGTGTTATCTTCCCCTCTATCCCTCCTGTCCCTCCTATCCCTCCCTCCCTCCCACCAGGATTGGAACAGAGTGTTACCTTCCCCTCTATCCCTCCTATCCCTACCTCCCGGATTGGAACAGAGTGTTACCTACCCCTCTATCCCTCCCTCCCTCCCACCAGGACTGGAACAGAGTGTTACCTTCCCCTCTATCCCTCCCTCCCTCCCACCAGGACTGGAACAGAGTGTTACCTTCCCCTCTATCCCTGCTATCCCTCCCACCAGGACTGGAACAGAGTGTTACCTTCTCCTCTATCCCTCCTATCCCTCCTATCCCTCCCTCCCTCCCACCTGGACTGGAACAGAGTGTTACCTTCCCCTCTATCCCTCCTATCCCTCCCTCCCTCCCACCTGGACTGGAACAGAGTATTACCTTCCCCTCTATCCCTCCTATCCCTCCTGTCCCTCCTATCTCTCCCTCCCTCCCACCTGGACTGGAACAGAGTGTTACCTTCCCCTCTATCCCTCCCTCCCACCAGGACTGGAACAGAGCGTTACCTTCCCCTCTATCCCTCCTATCCCTCCCTCCCTCCCACCAGGACTGGAACAGAGTGTTACCTTCCCCTCTATCCCTCCTATCCCTCCCTCCCTCCCACCAGGACTGGAACAGAGTGTTACCTTCCCCTCTATCCCTCCTATCCCTCAATCCCTCCCTTCCACCCTTCCCTCCCACCAGGGTTGGAACAGTGTTTCTTTCCCTCCTATCCCTCCCATCCCCCTATCCCTCGTATCCCCTTTACCCCCATCCCACCCTCCCACCCACCAGGGTAGTGATTCAATTGCCCTTGGTTTAGCATTACATGGTTTCACTAATATCAACCATGTTCTCCATGAGAGTTTCTAATGAGATGCTTTGTCTCTGAAAGCGCTACTTACTATCCAACTCTGCGTGGTAAGAGGGTGAGTATGAAAGAAATTAATGGGTGTGATTTGGAGACGTGTGAATAGTAGTACTTAATCATTAAATAATGTTTTTTCTTCATATGGTAGAAACACTTTCATGGTGTCTGTGATGAAGGTGAAGATGAACAATCACGTCACGCTGACTAGACTGTTGGATGTTACTAAAGAAACAACATTCAGGTAAGTCGGTGACTAGAAGGTGTACCAAATCTGTGGGCCTCCTGGGAAGAATCTTGGTATACGCTCTAGAAATCCGGATTTAGTTCTTACTCTTTCAACAAGAGGAGCACAGGGTCAGGTTATAGACATACTCTTTTTCCCTCCTAGGTGGACCAGTAACTTCAACAACCGTCAACTACACATGTTTAGCCTAGGGACAGTTTGTAGGTTAATAGCAGCTTGCCTTGAGCTAATGCCCTCAATGAGGTGTTTTTGGTCCCAGCAGAGCCACCGCACCACTTTGTACAGTTTGTTCAAGGCAACCTGCCTCTCGTTTTGTATCTCCTCGCTATAACATGAATGTTTAGTACAGGGACAGGTTGTAGGCGCACTCTCTCTCTTTTTGCCCTCTAGGTGGATCGGGTATTCAACAACCGTCAACTACACATGTTTAGCCTAGGGACATCTTGTAGGTTTATGGCAGCTTGCCTTGAGCTAATGCCCTCACTGATCTGTATTTGGTGGCAGGAGATCCACAGTACCACTCTGTACAGTTGGTTAAATGCAACCTCACTCTCCAATTGTTTCTTTTGGCTGTAATAACCATGTTTATTAAAGGGTCAGATTGTAGGCACACTCTCTTTTCCCCTTCTAGGTGGACCACGAACTTCGACAAGCATCAACACATGTTTAGAGGAGGGAAAGTTTGTAGGTACATGCTTTGCAGCTTGCCTTGTGCTAATGCCCTCACTGAGGTGCGATTGCTGCCAGCAGAACTTCAGCACCACTTTGTACAGTTGTTCAAGGCAAACTCGCTCCTGTTTTGTCTCTCCTGGCTCTGCCAAGAATGTTATTTTTTAACATCTTTATTGGCATTTTACAACATATATTCCAATCATATATTCATAGCACTAAACATGGATGTTTAGAAAAATTATGCTGATGCTCATATCCAAATATGCAGGAGTTGTGATTGCAGGCGCTTCTGAATAGAAGCTCATTCAGGACACAGTATTAGATTTGGTAGGTTACTCCAGAGATTAGTTAGTGATTAGTCAAGTCCTTCATTATTATTGCATTAGAATAGTAAATGTGCATTTTATGTTCCTTAAATTGATGTGCCGAAACAACTACGGATAGCAATCAGCAGCTCATCATTTCATCCTCAACCTGAGAGACGGTCCAGAGACACAGCCACCAAGCGTGAGCAACACAATCCAGTCTCTTGTTTTTTCTTGTCTCTCACTCCCATTCCCCTTCCCAGAGGGAACTGTCAGGATGGCAAGTGTACACCTTCCTTGCCGTTCTGGACGTTTTCAGAGAAAGTTTGGAGCAGTCTGCATCAAGGAAGGAACAAACTGGAGTGCAGGTGGGTGCTTACTGTAATATCTACCCCCTATCCATCCCTCCCACCAGGGCTGGAACAGATTGTTACCTTCCCCTCTATCCCTCCCTCCCTCCCACTAGGACTGGAACAGTGTGTTATCTTCCCCTCTATCCCTCCTAATCCCCCCTCCCTCCCTCCCTCCCACCAGGACTGGAACAGAGTGTTACCTTCCCCTCTATCCCTCCTATCCCTCAATCCCTCCCTTCCACCCTTCCCTCCCACCAGGGTTGGAACAGTGTTTCTTTCCCTCCTATCCCTCCCTCCCTCCCTCCTATCCCTCCCTCCCTCCCTCCCTCCCACCAGGACTGGAACAGAGTTTTACCTTCCCCTATATCTCTCCTATCCCTCCCTCCCTCCCTCCCACCAGGACTGCTACAGAGTGTTACCTTCCCCTCTATCCCTCCTATCCCTCCCATCAGGATTGGAACAGAGTGTTACCTTCCCCTCTATCCCTCCTATCCCTCCCTCCCCCCCAGCAGGATTGGAACAGAGTGTTACCTTCCCCTCTATTCCTCCTATCCCTCCCTCCCACCAGGACTGGAACAGAGTGTTACCTTCCCCTCTATCCTTCCTATCCCTCCCTCCCTCCCACGAGGACTGGAAGAGAGTGTTACCTTCCCCTCTATCCCTCCTATCCCTCCCTCCCTCCCACCAGGACTGGAACAGAGTGTTACCTTCTTCTCTATCCCTCCTATCCCTCCCTCCCGGACTGGAACAGAGTGTTACCGTTCCCTTTATCCCTCCAATCCCTCCCTCTCTCCCACCAGGACTGGAACAGTGTTACCTTCCCCTCTATCCCTCCCTCCCTCCCACCAGGACTGGAACAGATTTTTATTTTCCCCTCTATCCCTCCTATCTCTCCCTCCCTCCATTTGGACTGGAACAGAGTGTTACCTTCCCCTCTATTCCTCCTATCCCTCCCTCCCTCCCACCAGGACTGGAACAGAGTGTTACCTTCCCCTCTATCCCTCCTATCCCTCCCTCCCTCCTACCAGGACTGGAACAGAGTGTTACCTTCCCATCTATCCCCCCCAATCCCTCACTCCCTCCCACCAGGACTGGAACAGAGTGTTACCTTCCCCTCTATCCCTCCTATCTCTCTCTCCCTCCAGGACTCGAACAGAGTGTTACCTTCCCCTCTATCCCTCCTATCCCTCCCTCCCTCCAGGACTCGAACAGAGTGTTACCTTCCCCTCTATACCTCCTATCCCTCCCTCCCTCCCACCAGGATTGGAACAGAGTGTTACCTTCCCCTCTATCCCTCCTATCCCTCCCTCCCTCCCACCAGGACAGGAACAGAGTGTTTCCTTCCCCTCTATCCCTCCTATCCCTCCCACCAGGGCTGGAAAAGAGTGTTACCTTCCCCTCTATCCCTCCTAATCCTCCCTCCCTCCCACCAGGACTGGAACAGAGTATTACCTTCCCCTCTATCCCTCCTATCCCTCCCTCCCTCCCACCAGGACTGGAACAGAGTGTTACCTTCCCTTCTATCCCTCCTATCCCTCCCTCCATCCCACCAGGACTGGAACAGAGTGTTACCTTCCCCTCTATCCCTCCTATCCCTCCCTCCCTTCCACCAGGACTGGAACAGAGTGCTACCTTCCACTCTATCCCTCCCTCCCTCCCACCAGGACTGGAACAGAGTGTTACCTTCCCCTCTATCCCTCCCTCCCTCCCACCAGGACTGGAACAGAGTTACCTTCCCCTCTATCCCTCCTATCCCTCCCTTTGGACTGGAACAGAGTGTTACCTTCCCCTCTATCCCTCCTATCCCTCCTGTCCCTCCTATCCCTCCCTCCAGGACTGGAACAGAGTGTTACCTTCCCCTTTATCCCTCCTATCCCTCCCTCCCACCAGGACTGGAACAGAGTTTTACCTTCCCCTCTATCCCTCCTATTCCTCCCTCCCTCCCACCAGGACTGGAACAGAGTGTTACCTTCCCCTCTATCCCTCCTATCCCTCGCTCCCTCCCTTTGGACTGGAACAGAGTGTTACCTTCCCCTCTATCCCTCCTATCTCTCCTGTCCCTCCTATCCCTCCCTCCAGGACTGGAACAGAGTGTTACCTTCCCCTCTATCCCTCCTATCCCTCCCTCCCTCCCACCAGGACTGGAACAGAGTGTTACCTTCCCCTCTATCCCTCCTATCCCTCCCCCCTCCCACCAGGACTGGAACAGAGTGTTACCTTCCCCTCTATCCCTCCTATCCCTCCCTCCCTCCCACCAGGACTGGAACAGAGTGTTACCTATCCCTTTATCCCTCCTATCCCTCCCTCCCTCCCACCAGGACTGGAACAGAGTGTTACCTTCCCCTCTATCCCTCCTATCCCTCTTGTCCCTCCTATCTCTCCCTCCCTCCCACCAGGACTGGAACAGAGTGTTACTTTCCCCTCTATCCCTCCCTCCCACCTGGACTGGAACAGAGTGTTACCTTCCCCTCTATCCCTCCTATCCCTCCCTCCCTCCCACCAGGACTGGAACAGAGTGTTACCTTCCCCTCCATCCCTCCTATCCCTCCCTCCCTCCCACAAGGACTGGAACAGAGTGTTATCTTCCCCTCTATCCCTCCTATCTCTCCTATCCCTCCCTCCCTCCCTCCCACCAGGACTGGAACAGAGTGTTATCTTGCCCTCTAATCCCTCCTGTCCCTCCTATCCCTCCCTCCCACCAGGATTGGAACAGTGTTACCTTCCCCTCTATCCCTCTTGTCCCTCCCTCCCGGACTGGAGCAGAGTGTTACCTTCCCCTCTATCCCTCCTATCCCTCCCTCCCACCAGGACTGGAACAGAGTATTACCTTCCCCGCTATCCCTCCTATCCCTCCCTCCCACCAGGACTGCAACAGAGTGTTACCTTCCCCTCTATCCCTCCAATCCCTCCAATCCCTCCTATCCCTCAATCCCTCCCTTCCACCCTCCCTCCCACCAGGGTTGGAACAGTTTCTTTCCCTCCTATCCCTCCCATCCCCCTATCCCTCGTATCCCCTCTACCCCCATCCCACCCTCCCACCCACCAGGGTAGTGATTTGATTGCCCTTGGTTTAGCATTACATGGTTTCACTAATATCAACCATGTTCTCCATGAGAGTTTCTAATGAGATGCTTTGCCACTGAAAGCGCTACTTACTATCCAACTCTGCGTGGTAAGAGGGTGAGTATGAAAGAAATTAATGGGTGTGATTTGGAGACGTGTGAATAGTAGTACTTAATCATTAAATAATGTTTTTTCTTCACATTGTAGAAACACTTTCATGGTGTCTTTGATGAAGGTGAAGATGAACAATCACGTCACGCTGACTAGACTGTTGGATGTTACCAAAGAAACAACATTCAGGTAAGTCGGTGACTAGAAGGTGTACCAAATCTGTGGGTCTCCTGGGAAGCATCTTGGTATACGCCCTAGAAATCCGGATTTAGTTCTTACTCTTTCAACAAGAGGAGCACAGGGTCAGGTTATAGACATACTCTTTTTCCCTCCTAGGTGGACCAGGAACTTCAACAACCGTCAACTACATATGTTTAGCCTAGGGACAGTTTGTAGGTTTATAGCAGCTTGCCTTGAGCTAATGCCCTCACTGAGGTGTTTTTGCTCCCAGCAGAGCCACCGCACCACTTTGTACAGTTTGTTCAAGGCAACCTGCCTCTCGTTTTGTATCTCCTCGCTATAACATGAATGTTTAGTACAGGGACAGGTTGTAGGCGCACTCTCTCTCTTTTTGCCCTCTAGGTGGATCGGGTATTCAACAACCGTCAACTACACATGTTTAGCCTAGGGACATCTTATAGGTTTATGGCAGCTTGCCTTGAGCTAATGCCCTCACTGAGCTGTTTTTGGTGGCAGGAGACCCACAGTACCACTTTGTACAGTTGGTTAAATGCAACCTCACTCTCCAATTGTTTCTTTTGGCTGTAATAACCATGTTTATTAAAGGGTCAGATTGTAGGCACACTCTCTTTTCCCCTTCTAGGTGGACCACGAACTTCGACAAGCATCAACAACACATGTTTAGAGGAGGGAAAGTTTGTAGGTACATGCTTTGCAGCTTGCCTTGTGCTAATGCCCTCACTGAGGTGCGATTGCTGCCAGCAGAACTTCAGCACCACTTTGTACAGTTGTTCAAGGCAAACTCGCTCCTGTTTTGTCTCTCCTGGCTCTGCCAAGAATGTTATTTTTTAACATCTTTATTGGCATTTTACAACATATATTCCAATCATATATTCATAGCACTAAACATGGATGTTTAGAAAAATTATGCTGATGCTCATATCCAAATATGCAGGAGTTGTGATTGCAGGCGCTTCTGAATAGAAGCTCATTCAGGACACAGTATTAGATTTGGTAGGTTACTCCAGAGATTAGTTAGTGATTAGTCAAGTCCTTCATTATTATTGCATTAGAATAGTAAATGTGCATTTTATGTTCCTTATATTGATGTGCCTAAACAACTACGGATAGCAATCAGCAGCTCATCATTTCATCCTCAACCTGAGAGACGGTCCAGAGACACAGCCAACAAGCGTGAGCAACACAATCCAGTCTCTTCTTTTTTCTTTTCTCTCATTCCCATTCCCCTTCCCCGAGGGAACTGTCAGGATGGCAAGAGTCCACCTTCCTTGCCGTTCTGGACGTTTTCAGAGAAAGTTTGGAGCAGTCTGCATCAAGGAAGGAACAAACTGGAGTGCAGGTGGGTGCTTACTGTAATACCTACCCCCTATCCATCCCTCCCACCAGGGATAGAACAGAGTGTTACCTTCCCCTCTATCCCTCCCTCCCTCCCACTAGGACTAGAACAGTGTGTTATCTTCCCCTCTATCCCTCCTATCCCTCCTATCCCTCCCTCCCTCCCACCAGGACTGGAACAGAGTGTTACCTTCCCCTCCATCCCTCCTATCCCTCCCTCCCTCCCACCAGGACTGGAACAGAGTGTTACCTTCCCCTCTATCCCTCCTATCCCTCCCTCCCTTCCTCCTATCCCTCCCTCCCTCCCACCAGGACTGGAACAGAGTGTTACCTTCCCCTATATCCCTCCTATCCCTCCCTCCAGGACTGGAACAGAGTGTTACCTTCCCCTCTATCCCTCCTATCCCTCCCTCCCTCCCACCAGGACTGGAACAGAGTGTTACCTTCCCCTCTATCCCTCCTATCCCTCCCTCCCTCCCACCTGGACTGGAACAGAGTGTTACCTTCCCCTCTATCCCTCCTATCCCTCCCTCCCACCTGGACTGGAACAGAGTGTTACCTTCCCCTCTATCCCTCCTGTCCCTCCAGCTCTCCCTCCCTCCCACCAGGACTGGAACAGAGGGTTACCTTCCCCTCTATCCTTCCTATCCCTCTCTCCCTCCCACCTGGACTGGAACAGAGTGTTACCTTCCCCTCTATCCCTCCTATCCCTCCCACCAGGACTGGAACAGAGTGTTACCTTCCCTTCCATCCCTCCTATCCCTCCCTCCCTCCCACCAGGACTGGAACAGAGTGTTATCTTCCCCTCGAACCCTCCTATCTCTCCTATCCCTCCCTCCCTCCCTCCCACTAGGACTGGAACAGAGTGTTATCTTCCCCTCTTTCCCTCCTGTCCCTCCTATCCCTCCCTCCCTCCCACTAGGATTGGAACAGAGTGTTACCTTCTCCTCTATCCCTCCTATCCCTCCCTCCCGGACTGGAACAGAGTGCTACCTTCCCCTCTATCCCTCCTATCCCTCCCTCCCTCCCCACCAGGACTGGAACAGAGTGTTATCTTCCCCTCTATCCCTCCTATCCCTCCCTCCCTCCCACCAGGACTGGAACAGAGTGTTACCTTCCCCTCTATCCCTCCTATCCCTCCCTCCCTCCCACCAGGACTGGAACAGAGTGTTACCTTCCCCTCTATCCCTCCTATCCCTCATATCCCTCTTATCCCTCTTATCCCCCTATCCCTCCTATCCCTCAATCTCTCCCTTCCACCCCTCCCTCCCACCAGGGTTGGAACAGTGTTTCTTTCCCTCCTATCCCTCCCATCCCCCTATCCCTCGTATCCCCTCTACCCCCATCCCACCCTCCCACCCACCAGGGTAGTGATTCGATTGCCCTTGGTTTAGCATTACATGGTTTCACTAATATCAACCATGTTCTCCATGAGAGTTTCTAATGAGATGCTTTGCCTCTGAAAGCGCTACTTACTATCCAACTCTGCGTGGTAAGAGGGTGAGTATGAAAGTAATTAATGGGTGTGATTTGGAGACGTGAGAATAGTAGTACTTAATCATTAAATAATGTTTTTTCTTCATATGGTAGAAACACTTTCATGGTGTCTGTGATAAAGGTGAAGATGAACAATCACGTCACACTGACTAGACTGTTGGATGTTACCAAAGAAACAACATTCAGGTAAGTCGGTGACTAGAAGGTGTACCAAATCTGTGGGCCTCCTGGGAAGCATCTTGGTATACGCTCTAGAAATCCGGATTTAGTTCTTACTCTTTCAACAAGAGGAGCACAGGGTCAGGTTATAGACATACTCTTTTTCCCTCCTAGGTGGACCAGTAACTTCAACAACCGTCAACTACACATGTTTAGCCTAGGGACAGTTTGTAGGTTTATAGCAGCTTGCCTTGAGCTAATGCCCTCAATGAGGTGTTTTTGCTCCCAGCAGAGCCACTGCACCACTTTGTACAGTTTGTTCAAGGCAACCTGCCTCTCGTTTTGTATCTCCTCGCTATAACATGAATGTTTAGTACAGGGACAGGTTGTAGGCGCACTCTCTCTCTTTTTGCCCTCTAGGTGGATCGGGTATTCAACAACCGTCAACTACACATGTTTAGCCTAGGGACATCTTGTAGGTTTATGGCAGCTTGCCTTGAGCTAATGCCCTCACTGATCTGTTTTTGGTGGCAGGAGATCCACAGTACCACTCTGTACAGTTGGTTAAATGCAACCTCACTCTCCAATTGTTTCTTTTGGCTGTAATAACCATGTTTATTAAAGGGTCAGATTGTAGGCACACTCTCTTTTTCCCTTCTAGGTGGACCACAAACTTCGACAAGCATCAACAACACATGTTTAGAGGAGGGAAAGTTTGTAGGTACATGCTTTGCAGCTTGCCTTGTGCGAATGCCCTCACTGAGGTGCGATTGCTGCCAGCAGAACTTCAGCACCACTTTGTACAGTTGTTCAAGGCAAACTCGCTCCTGTTTTGTCTCTCCTGGGTCTGCCAAGAATGTTATTTTTTAACATCTTTATTGGCATTTTACAACATATATTCCAATAATATATTCATAGCACTAAACATGGATGTTTAGAAAAATTATGCTGATGCTCATATCCAAATATGCAGGAGTTGTGATTGCAGGCGCTTCTGAATAGAAGCTCATTCAGGACACAGTATTAGATTTGGTAGGTTACTCCAGAGATTAGTTAGTGATTGGTCAAGTCCTTCATTATTATTGCATTAGAATAGTAAATGTGCATTTTATGTTCCTTATATTGATGTGCCTAAACAACTACGGATAGCAATCAGCAGCTAATCATTTCATCCTCAACCTGAGAGACGGTCCAGAGACACAGCCAACAAGCGTGAGCAACACAATCCAGTCTCTTGTTTTTTCTTGTCTCTCACTCCCATTCCCCTTCCCCGAGGGAACTGTCAGGATGGCAAGTGTACACCTTCCTTGCCGTTCTGGACGTTTTCAGAGAAAGTTTGGAGCAGTCTGCATCAAGGAAGGAACAAACTGGAGTGCAGGTGGGTGCTTACTGTAATACCTACCCCCTATCCATCCCTCCCACCAGGGCTAGAACAGAGTGTTACCTTCCCCTCTATCCCTCCCTCCCTCCCACTAGGACTGGAACAGTGTGTTTTCTTCCCCTCTATCCCTCCTATCCCTCCTATCCCTCCCACCAGGACTGGAAAAGTGTTACCTTCCCCTCTATCCCTCCTATCCCTCCCTCCCACCAGGACTGGAACAGAGTGTTACTTTCCCCTCTATCCCTCCTATCCCTCCCTCCCTCCCACCAGGACTGGAACAGAGTGTTACCTTCCCCTCTATCCCTCCTATCCCTCCCTCCCTCCTATCCCTCCCTCCCTCCCTCCCTCCCACCAGGACTGGAACAGAGTGTTACCTTCCCCTATATCCCTCCTATCCCTCCCTCCCTCCCACCAGGACTGGAACAGAGTGTTACCTTCCCCTCTATCCCTCCTATCCCTCCCTCCCTCCCACCAGGACTGGAACAGAGAGTTACCTGCTCCTCTATCCCTCCTATCCCTCCCATCAGGATTGGAACAGAGTGTTACCTTCCCCTCTATCCCTCCTATCCCTCCCTCCCCCCCAGCAGGATTGGAACAGAGTGTTACCTTCCCCTCTGTTCCTCCTATCCCTCCCTCCCACCAGGACTGGAACAGAGTGTTACCTTACCCTCTATCCTTCCTATCACTCCCTCCCTCCCACCAGGACTGGAAGAGAGTATTACCTTCCCCTCTATCCCTCCTATCCCTCCTCCCTCCCACCAGGACTGGAACAGAGTGTTACCTTCTCCTCTATCCCTCCTATCCCTCCCTCCCGGACTGGAACAGAGTGTTACCGTTCCCTTTATCCCTCCAATCCCTCCCTCTCTCCCACCAGGACTGGAACAGAGTGTTACCTTCCCCTCTATCCCCCCTATCCCTCCCTCCCTCCCACCAGGACTGGAACAGATTGTTATTTTCCCCTCTATCCCTCCTATCTCTCCCTCCCTCCATTTGGACTGGAACAGAGTGTTACCTTCCCCTCTATTCCTCCTATCCCTCCCTCCCTCCCACCAGGACTGGAACAGAGTGTTACCTTCCCCTCTATCCCTCCTATCCCTCCCTCCCTCCCACCAGGACTGGAACAGAGTGTTACCTTCCCCTCTATCCCCCCCAATCCCTCACTCCCTCCCACCAGGACTGGAACAGAGTGTTACCTTCCCCTCTATCCCTCCTATCTCTCCCTCCCTCCAGGACTCGAACAGAGTGTTACCTTCCCCTCTATCCCTCCTATCCCTCCCTCCCTCCAGGACTCGAACAGAGTGTTACCTTCCCCTCTATACCTCCTATCCCTCCCTCCCACCAGGATTGGAACAGAGTGTTACCTTCCCCTCTATCCCTCCTATCCCTCCCTCCCTCCCACCAGGACAGGAACAGAGTGTTTCCTTCGCCTATATCCCTCCTATCCCTCCCACCAGGGCTGGAAAAGAGTGTTACCTTCCCCTCTATCCCTCCTATCCCTCCCTCCCTCCCACCAGGACTGGAACAGAGTGTTACCTTCCCCTCTATCCCTCCTATCCCTCCTATTCCTCCCTCCCTCCCACCAGGACTGGAACAGAGTGTTACCTTCCCTTCTATCCCTCCTATCCCTCCCTCCCTCCCACCAGGACTGGAACAGAGTGTTACCTTCCCCTCTATCCCTCCTATCCCTCCCTCCCTCCCACCAGGACTGGAACAGAGTGTTACCTTCCACTCTATCCCTCTCTCCCTCCCACCAGGACTGGAACAGAGTGTTACCATCCCCTCTATCCCTCCCTCCCACCAGGACTGGAACAGAGTGTTACCTTCCCCTCTATCTCTCCTATCCCTCCCTTTTGACTGGAACAGAGTGTTACCTTCCCCTCTATTCCTCCTATCCCTCCTTTCCCTCCTATCCCTCCCTCCAGGACTGGAACAGAGTGTTACCTTCACCTCTATCCCTCCTATCCCTCCCTCCCACCAGGACTGGAACAGAGTGTTACCTTCCCCTCTATCCCTCCTATTCCTCCCTCCCTCCCACCAGGACTGGAACAGAGTGTTACCTTCCCCTCTATCCCTCCTATCCCTCGCTCCCTCCCTTTGGACTGGAACAGAGTGTTACCTTCCCCTCTATCCCTCCTATCTCTCCTGTCCCTCCTATCCCTCCCTCCAGGACTGGAACAGAGTGTTACCTTCCCCTCTATCCCTCCTATCCCTCCCTCCCTCCCACCAGGACTGGAACAGAATGTTACCTTCCCCTCTATCCCTCCTATCCCTCCCTCCCTCCCACCAGGACTGGAACAGAGTGTTACCTATCCCTCTATCCCTCCTATCCCTCCCTCCCTCCCACCAGGACTGGAACAGAGTGTTACCTTCCCCTCTATCCCTCCTATCCCTTTTGTCCCTCCTATCTCTCCCTCCCTCCCACCAGGACTGCAACAGAGTGTTACCTTCCCCTCTATCCCTCCCTCCCACCTGGACTGGAACAGAGTGTTACCTTCCCCTCTATCCCTCCTATCCCTCCCTCCCACCAGGACTGGAACAGAGTGTTACCTTCCCCTCCATCCCTCCTATCCCTCCCTCCCTCCCACAAGGACTGGAACAGAGTGTTATCTTCCCCTCTATCCCTCCTATCTCTCCTATCCCTCTCTCCCTCCCTCCCACCAGGACTGGAACAGAGTGTTATCTTCCCCTCTAATCCCTCCTGTCCCTCCTATCCCTCCCTCCCACCAGGATTGGAACAGAGTGTTACCTTCCCCTCTATCCCTCTTGTCCCTCCCTCCCGGACTGGAGCAGAGTGTTACCTTCCCCTCTATCCCTCCTATCCCTCCCTCCCTCCCACCAGGACTGGAACAAAGTGTTACCTTCCCCTCTATCCCTCCTATCCCTCCCTCCCTCCCACCAGGACTGGAACAGAGTGTTACCTTCCCCTCTATCCCTCCTATTCCTCCTATCCCTCCTATCCCTCCTATCCCTCCAATCCCTACTATCCCTACTATCCCTCCTATCCCTCCTATCCTCCTATCCCTCAATCCCTCCCTTCCACCCCTCCCTCCCACCAGGGTTGGAACAGTGTTTCTTTCCCTCCTATCCCTCCCATCCCCCTATCCCTCGTATCCCCTCTACCCCCATCCCACCCTCCCACCCACCAGGGTAGTGATTCGATTGCCCTTGGTTTAGCATTACATGGTTTCACTAATATCAACCATGTTCTCCATGAGAGTTTCTAATGAGATGCTTTGCCTCTGAAAGCGCTACTTACTATCCAACTCTGCGTGGTAAGAGGGTGAGTATGAAAGAAATTAATGGGTGTGATTTGGAGACGTGTGAATAGTAGTACTTAATCATTAAATAATGTTTTTTCTTCATATGGTAGAAACACTTTCATGGTGTCTTTGATGAAGGTGAAGATGAACAATCACGTCACGCTGACTAGACTGTTGGATGTTACCAAAGAAACAACATTCAGGTAAGTCGGTGACTAGAAGGTGTACCAAATCTGTGGGTCTCCTGGGAAGCATCTTGGTATACGCTCTAGAAATCCGGATTTAGTTCTTACTCTTTCAACAAGAGGAGCACAGGGTCAGGTTATAGACATACTCTTTTTCCCTCCTAGGTGGATCGGGTATTCAACAACCGTCAACTACATATGTTTAGCCTAGGGACAGTTTGTAGGTTTATAGCAGCTTGCCTTGAGCTAATGCCCTCACTGAGGTGTTTTTGCTCCCAGCAGAGCCACCGCACCACTTTGTACAGTTTGTTCAAGGCAACCTGCCTCTCGTTTTTTATCTCCTCGCTATAACATGAATGTTTAGTACAGGGACAGGTTGTAGGCGCACTCTCTCTCTTTTTGCCCTCTAGGTCAGTGCTTTCCAAACTTTTCATGTTGGTGACACACTTTATAGAGATTCCTCATTTTGCGACACGGTAACGCGAGCGAGAGTAGCGAGCGAGGCCAAATCACTTAAGGAGGGTTCGGGGGGTTCACCCCACGAGAAAATTTTGAAAAAATAGTGGGCAAATGGCGCATTTTCAAGCAACTTTGAGAAAGCAGGAAGGTTAATAAAGCAATTGTGAATGTGTTCTAACAAAGACAGTGACTGGCAAAACTGGGTGTAAGGTTAGGTTTGTGCCTGAAACAAGAATATAATCATGCATACATTGACACATGCCCCAGTGATTTGCGGCACAAAAAGGGCGGGTGCATGCACTGCCAACCCTTTCAACCATGCACAAAGTCCGCCTACTGCCTTGCTGAATATGAGTTATACAAAAATCTGTTCAAGAAGCGGGAATTGTGAGTGGTAAAACAATCATGCAACTTATCAGCCGGTCTCTGCGCATTGAACTCAGGTGGGACCGCTTTCCTCAACTCAGTGCGCCAAAAGCCAACAGAAAATAGGACGAGTCATATGTTTTTCCATTCAGCACTTTGAGGTAAAATTAACGGCATATAAGAGATAAGGACAAATACATATGTCATAGAAATTGTAAATATCAAAATGTATGAGGACACAACATATCTCACGAAAACCTTTCATTGATTTTTTTATTTTTTTTTATTGATTTGTAATATTATAACACACATACATTTCCAAAACATGTTGTCCATTTGGCCTGAAATATTTCTTGGAGGGACAAATGTACTAACCACAGGGGGCATGGTAGCCAAGGTCAAATAATACCAATCTTCGTCCCCAGCGACTTTTACAACAACTGAAATCACCACGCCCCAACCTCGGAGGCATGCAAAAGTTTTTTTGAGTTTTCAGAGGGGAGAAGTTGGCATGAGTGATTATTCAGATCCTGCTGGGCAACCAAACCACCAAGGGTACTAACTTGGAACATCCATAGTTTTAAGCACTTGTTAAATGTCCTCAGTAATCAAACTACAGTAACTGAGAGGCAACCTTTGAAATTATAGGCAGAGGTATGGCACATTTAACAATAGCGAAAAACTGTTTTTAACAATCATGGGACACAGGTGAAGCCAGCAATCGTGAATATTCACATCTCCATACACATAAACGTATATCATTATAAACATGAATAAGAAAATGGTCCTGTCTCTGCACTCGCGCATTGTGTACAGCAGACCTGGCGAAATTGAAAAAGGATGCATTTGTCTCACATGCCGAGAGCACCCGAGAATCTCACAGACTCACACTGACATGTCCTTTCATTCTACACGAGTTTTGCGCAGAGGAATGAGGGCCCTGCCAAAGGAATCATACCCCGTCGGAGCCTACATGCAAAGAACATGCATTAGTTCTACCTTGGACCCATGGTGAGGGGCAGCTCTCTGCCGTTTACAGTCTTTCGCTGCGATCCTTGTTTCTCACTGTCTCAACGTAGTAATATTACTGGAGAACGCTTTACTTTGGATCCAGTACTGTTTTTACTCACTTTCCAGGTGAAATATGGGCAACTCGCTAGGGGCCTGTCTCCTTCGCTCTGCTTCTCTCGTTAGGTTGCTTTGTTCCTTATACATATTCTGCCAGGTGTTGTTCAGTGCACACAGGCTGGATGAGAGGTGTAAGACTGGTGTCAAGAGTGGCGCCGTCTGTGTGGTGACCGGGTCTGGCTAGAAAAGCGAACGGCCCACCCTGCTCCCCAAGGAGTACAACCCTAAAGGCCTGATTACGAGAAGGGCAGAACAGGTGGAGGCATTTACCTCACCCCATCAATGCTGAAATCTCGGGGTGCCGTACTTACTGGGTGCGGTAAATACCTCACATTCTACGTTGAGACAGAGAGAGACAAGGATCACAGCGAAAGGCTGTAAACAGCAGAGAGCTGCCCCTTACTATGGGTTCAGGGTAGAACTCTCAATGCAGCCGGCTCTGTACTGCAGACTTGTAATTAAAACAGCACATCAGGTAGAAAGGCGCGCGCTATGCCCTAACTCCGAACTTGTCAAGAATGTCAAGGCAAGGCCTTGCGGCGCGCCGCGGCCACTGGATTGTTCTCCGAGCCCGCCGTTTCACACTCCTGCCTGGAATGACTCGGCGGACCGAACTTTCATGTGCTGTGCGCGGCGCGCACACACGCTCGCCTAACGGTCTCCTTTCTCCACGTAGGTCTGGCGTAAGATTGCAGTACCGGCGTTACCCGCGACACACCCACCATTTCCAGGCGACACAGTACTGTGTCGCGACACACAGTTTGGAAAGCTCTGCTCTAGGTGGATCGGGTATTCAACAACCGTCAACTACACATGTTTAGCCTAGGGACATCTTGTAGGTTTATGGCAGCTTGCCTTGAGCTAATGCCCTCACTGAGCAGTTTTTGGTGGCAGGAGACCCACAGTACCACTTTGTACAGTTGGTTAAATGCAACCTCACTCTCCAATTGTTTCTTTTGGCTGTAATAACCATGTTTATTAAAGGGTCAGATTGTAGGCACACTCTCTTTTCCCCTTCTAGGTGGACCACGAACTTCGACAAGCATCAACAACACATGTTTAGAGGAGGAAAAGTTTGTAGGTACATGCTTTGCAGCTTGCCTTGTGCTAATGCCCTCACTGAGGTGCGATTGCTGCCAGCAGAACTTCAGCACCACTTTGTACAGTTGTTCAAGGCAAACTCGCTCCTGTTTTGTCTCTCCTGGGTCTGCCAAGAATGTTATTTTTTAACATCTTTATTGGCATTTTACAACATATATTCCAATCATATATTCATAGCACTAAACATGGATGTTTAGAAAAATTATGCTGATGCTCATATCCAAATATGCAGGAGTTGTGATTGCAGGCGCTTCTGAATAGAAGCTCATTCAGGACACAGTATTAGATTTGGTAGGTTACTCCAGAGATTAGTTAGTGATTAGTCAAGTCCTTCATTATTATTGCATTAGAATAGTAAATGTGCATTTTATGTTCCTTATATTGATGTGCCTAAACAACTACGGATAGCAATCAGCAGCTAATCATTTCATCCTCAACCTGAGAGACGGTCCAGAGACACAGCCAACAAGCGTGAGCAACACAATCCAGTCTCTTGTTTTTTCTTGTCTCTCACTCCCATACCCCTTCCCCGAGGGAACTGTCAGGATGGCAAGTGTACACCTTCCTTGCCGTTCTGGTCATTTTCAGAGAAAGTTTGGAACAGTCTGCATCAAGGAAGGAACAAACTAGAGTGCAGGTGGGTGCTTACTGTAATATCTACCCCCTATCCATCCCTCCCACCAGGGCTGGAACAGATTGTTACCTTTCCCTCTATCCCTCCTATCCCCCCTACCCCCTATCCCTCCCTCCCAACAGGGCTGGAACAGAGTGTTACCTTCCCCTCTATCCCCTCTATCTCTCCTAACCCTCCTATCCCCTACCCCTTTCCTCTCTCCCTCCCACCAGGGCTAGAACAGAGTGCTACCGTCCCCTCTATCCGTCTTATCTCTCTGATCCCCCCCACCCCTATCCCTCCCTCTCTCCCTCCCACTAGGGCTGGAACAGAGTGCTACCTTCCCCTCTATTCCTTCCTATCCCTCCTATCCCTTCCTATCCCTCCTATCCCTCCTATCCCTCCTATCCCTCCTATCGCTCCTACCGCCTATCCCTCCCTCCCACCCACCAGGACTGGAACAGAGTTTTACCTTCCCCTCTATCCCTCCCTCCCTCCCACTAGGACTGGAACAGTGTGTTACCTTCCCCTCTATCCTTCCTATCCCTCCTATCCCTCCTACCGCCTATCCCTCCCTCCCTCCCACCAGGACTGGAACAGAGTGTTACCTTCCCCTCTATCCCTCTTATCCCTCCCTCCCTCCATTTGGACTGGAACAGAGTGTTACCTTCCCCTCTATCCCTCCCATCCCTCCCTGCCACCAGGACTGGAACAGAGTGTTACCTTCCCCTCTATCCCTCCTATCCCTCCCTCCCTCTCTCCCAACAGGGCTGGAACAGAGTGTTACCTTCCACTCTATCCCTCCTATCCCTCCCTCCCTCCCACCAGAACTGGAACAGAGTGTTAAATTCCCCTCTATCCCTCCTATCCCTCCCTCCCTCCCACCAGGACTGGAACAGAGTGTTACCTTCCCCTCTATCCCTCCTATCCCTCCCTCCCACCAGGACTGGAACAGAGTGTTACCTTCCCCTCTATCCCTCCCTCCCACCAGGACTAGAACAGAGTGTTACCTTCCCCTCTATCCCTCCCTCCCTCCCACCAGGACTGGAACAGAGTGTTACCTTCCCCTCTATCCCTCCCTCAATCCCACCAGGACTGGAACAGAGTGTTACCTTCTCCTCTATCCCTCCTATCCCTCCCTCCCACCAGGACTGGAACAGAGTGTTACCTTGCCCTCTATCCTTCCTATCCCTCCTACCGCCTATCCCTCCCTCCCTCCCACCAGGGCTAGAACAGAGTGTTACCTTCCCCTCTATCCTTCCTATCCCCCATCCCTCCTACCGCCTATCCCTCCCTCCCTCCCACCAGGACTGGAACAGAGTGTTACCTTCCCCTCTATCCCTCCTTTCCCTCCCTCCCACCATGACTGGAACAGAGTGTTACCTTCCCCTCTATCCCTCCCTCCCTCCCTCCCACAAGGACTGGAACAGAGTGTTACCTTCCCCTCTATCCTTCTTAACCCTCCCTCCCTCCCACCTGGACTGGAACAGAGTGTTACCTTCCCCTCTATCCCTCCTATCCCTCCCACCCTCCCACCAGGACTGGAACAGAGTGTTACCTTCCCCTCTATCCCTCCTATCCCTCCCTCCCTCCCACTAGGACTGGAACAGAGTGTTATCTTCCCCTCTATCCCTCCTATCCCTCCTATCCCTCCATCCCTCCAACTAGGACTGGAACAGAGTGTTAGCTTCCCCTCTATCCCTCCTATCCCTCCCTCCCTCCCACCAGGACTGGAACAGAGTGTTACCTTCTCCTCTATCCCTCCTATCCCTCCCTCCCTCCCACCAGGACTGGAACAGAGTGTTACCTTCCCCTCTATCCCTCCTATCCCTCCCTCCCTCCCTCCCTCCCTCCCACCAGGACTGGAACAGAGTGTTACCTTCCCCTCTATCCTTCCTAACCCTTCCTTCCTCCCACCTGGACTGGAACAGAGTGTTACCTTCCCCTCTATCCCTCCTATCCCTCCCACCCTCCCACCAGGACTGGAACAGAGTGCTATCTTCCCCTCTATCCCTCCTATCTCTCTGATCCCCCTACCCCTTTTCCTCTCTCCCTCCCACCAGGGCTGGAACAGATTGTTACCTTTACCTCTATCCCTCCTATCCTTCCTATCCCCCCTACCCCCTATCCCTCCCTCCCAACAGGGCTGGAACAGAGTGTTACCTTCCCCTCTATCCCCTCTATCTCTCCTATCCCCCTACCCCTTTTCCTCTCTCCCTCCCACCAGGGCTAGAACAGAGTGCTACCGTCCCCTCTATCCCTCCTATCTCTCTGATCCCCCCCACCCCTATCCCTCCCTCCCTCCCACTAGGGCTGGAACAGAGTGTTACCTTCTCCTCTATTCCTTCCTATCCCTCCTATCCCTCCTATCCCTCCTATCCCTCCTATCCCTCCTATCCCTCCTACCGCCTATCCCTCCCTCCCACCCACCAGGACTGGAACAGAGTGTTACCTTCCCCTCCATCCCTCCCTCCCTCCCACTAGGACTGAAACAGAGTGTTACCTTCCCCTCTATCCTTCCTATCCCTCCTATCCCTCCTACCGCCTATCCCTCCCTCCCTCCCACCAGGACTGGAACAGATTGTTACCTTCCCCTCTATCCCTCCTATCCCTCCTATCCCTCCCTCCCTCCATTTGGACTGGAACAGAGTGTTACCTTCCCCTCTATCCCTCCCATCCCTCCCTCCCTCCCACCAGGACTGGAACAGAGTGTTACCTTCCCCTCTATCCCTCCTATCCCTCCCTCCCTCTCTCCCAACTGGGCTGGAACAGAGTGTTACCTTCCACTCTATCCCTCCTATCCCTCCCTCCCTCCCACCAGAACTGGAACAGAGTGTTAACTTCCCCTCTATCCCTCCTATCCCTCCCTCCCTCCCACCAGGACTGGAACAGAGTGTTACCTTCCCCTCTATCCCTCCTATCCCTCCCTCCCACCAGGACTGGAACAGAGTGTTACCTTCCCCTCTATCCCTCCCTCCCACCAGGACTGGAACAGAGTGTTACCTTCCCCTCTATCCCTCCCACCCTCCCACCAGGACTGGAACAGAGTGTTACCTTCCCCTCTATCCCTCTCTCAATCCCACCAGGACTGGAACAGAGTGTTATCTTCTCCTCTATCCCTCCTATCCCTCCCTCCCTCCCACCAGGACTGGAACAAAGTGTTACCTTCCCCTCTATCCCTCCTATCCCTCCCTCCCACCAGGACTGGAACAGAGTGTTACCTTCCCCTCTATCCTTCCTATCCCTCCTACCGCCTATCCCTCCCTCCCTCCCACCAGGGCTGGAACAGAGTGTTACCTTCCCCTCTATCCTTCCTATCCCCCATCCCTCCTACGGCCTATCCCTCCCTCCCTCCCACCATGACTGAAACAGAGTGTTACCTTCCCCTCTATCCCTCCTATCCCTCCCTCCCTCCCACCAGGACTGGAACAGAGTGTTACCTTCCCCTCTATCCTTCCTAACCCTCCCTCCCACCTGGACTTGAACAGAGTGTTACCTTCCCCTCTATCCCTCCTATCCCTCCCACCAGGACTGGAACAGAGTGTTACCTTCCCCTCTATCCCTCCTATCCCTCCCTCCCTCCCACCAGGACTGGAACAGAGTGTTATCTTCCCCTCTATCCCTCCTATCCCTCCTATCCCTCCAACCAGGACTGGAACAGAGTGTTAGCTTCCCCTCTATCCCTCCTATCCCTCCCTCCCTCCCTCCCTCCCACCAGGACTGGAACAGAGTGTTACCTTCTCCTCTATCCCTCCTATACCTCCCTCCCTCCCACCAGGACTGGAACAGAGTGTTACCTTCCCCTCTATCCCTCCTATCCCTCCCTCCCACCAGGACTGGAACAGAGTGTTACCTTTCCCTCTATCCCTCCTATCCCTCCCTCCCTCCCACCAGGACTGGAACAGAGTTACCTTCCCCTCTATCCTTCCTAACCCTCCCTCCCTCCCACCTGGACTGGAACAGTGTGTTACCTTCCCCCTATCCCTCCTATCCCTCCCTCCCTCCAACCAGGACTGGAACAGAGTGTTAGCTTCCCCTCTATCCCTCCTATCCCTCCCTCCCTCCCTCCCTCCAGGACTGGAACAGAGTGTTACCTTCTCCTCTATCCCTCCTATCCCTCCCTCCCTCCCTCCCTCCCACCAGGACTGGAACAGAGTGTTACCTTCCCCTCTATCCCTCCTATCCCTCCCTCCCACCAGGACTGGAACAGAGTGTTATCTTCCCCTCTATCCCTCCTATCCCTCCCTCCCTCCCACTAGGACTGGAAAAGTGTTATCTTCCCCTCTATCCCTCCTATCCCTCCCTCCCTCCAACCAGGACTGGAACAGAGTGTTACCTTCCCCTCTATCCCTCCTATCCCTCCCTCCCTCCCACTAGGACTGGAACATAGTGTTATCTTCCCCTCTAACCCTCCTATCCCTCCTATCCCTCCCTCAAGGGCTGGATAAGGGTGTTACCTTCCCCTCTATCCCTCCTATCCCTCCCTCCCTCCCATCAGGACTGGAACAGAGTGTTACCTTCCCCTCTATCCCTCCTATCCCTCCCACCAGGACTGGAACAGAGTGTTACCTTCCCCTCTATCCTTCCTAACCCTCCCTCCCACCTGGACTGGAACAGAGTTTTACCTTCCCCTCTATCCCTCCTATCCCTCCCACCCTCCCACCAGGACTGGAACAGAGTGTTACCTTCCCCTCTATACCTCCTATCCCTCCCTCCCTCCCACCAGGACTGGAACAGAGTGTTACCTTCCCCTCTATCCTTCCTAACCCTCCCTCCCTCCCACCTGGACTGGAACAGAGTGTTACCTTCCCCTCTATCCCTCCTATCCCTCCCACCCTCCCACCAGGACTGGAACAGAGTGTTAGCTTCCCCTCTATCCCTCCTATCCCTCCCTCCCTCCCTCCAGGACTGGAACAGAGTGTTACCTTCTCCTCTATCCCTCCTATCCCTCCCTCCCTCCCACCAGGACTGGAACAGTGTGTTACCTTCCCCTCTATCCCTCCTATCCCTCCCTCAAGGGCTGGATAAGAGTGTTACCTTCCCCTCTATCCCTCCTATCCCTCCCTCCCATCAGGACTGGAACAGAGTGTTACCTTCCCCTCTATCCTTCCTATCCCTCCCTCCCTCCCTCCCACCAGGACTGGAACAGAGTGTTACCTTCCCCTCTATCCCTCCTATCCCTCCCTCCCTCCCTCCCACTAGGACTGGAACAGAGTGTTATCTTCCCCTCTATCCCTTCTATCTCTCCCTCCCACTAGGACTGGAACAGAGTATTACCTTCCCCTCTATCCCTCCTATCCCTCTCTCCAGGGCTGGATAAGAGTGTTACCTTCCCCTCTATCCCTCCTATCCCTCCCTCCCATCAGGACTGGAACAGAGTGTTACCTTCCCTCCTATACCTCCTATCCCTCCCACCAGGGCTGGAAAAGAGTGTTACCTTCCTCTCTATCCCTCCTATCCCTCCCTCCCTCCCACCAGGACTGGAACAGTGTTATGTTCCCCTCTATGCCTCCTATCCCTCCCTCCCTCCAACCAGGACTGGAACAGAGTGTTACCTTCCCCTCTATCCCTCCTATCCCTCCCTCCCTCCCACTAGGACTGGAACATAGTGTTATCTTCCCCTCTAACCCTCCTATCCCTCCCTCAAGGGCTGGATAAGAGTGTTACCTTCCCCTCTATCCCTCCTATCCCTCCCTCCCTCCCATCAGGACTGGAACAGAGTGTTACCTTCCCCTCTATCCCTCCTATCCCTCCCACCAGGACTGGAACAGAGTGTTACCTTCCCCTGTTACCTTCCCCTCTATCCTTCCTAACCCTCCCTCCCTCCCACCTGGACTGGAACAGAGTTTTACCTTCCCCTCTATCCCTCCTATCCCTCCCACCCTCCCACCAGGACTGGAACAGAGTGTTACCTTCCCCTCTATACCTCCTATCCCTCCCTCCCTCCCACCAGGACTGGAACAGAGTGTTACCTTCCCCTCTATCCTTCCTAACCCTCCCTCCCTCCCACCTGGACTGGAACAGAGTGTTACCTTCCCCTCTATCCCTCCCACCCTCCCACCAGGACTGGAACAGAGTGTTAGCTTCCCCTCTATCCCTCCTATCCCTCCCTCCCTCCAGGACTGGAACAGAGTGTTACCTTCTCCTCTATCCCTCCTATCCCTCCCTTCCTCCCACCAGGACTGGAACAGAGTGTTACCTTCCCCTCTATCCCTCCTATCCCTCCCTCAAGGGCTGGATAAGAGTGTTACCTTCCCCTCTATCCCTCCTATCCCTCCCTCCCATCAGGACTGGAACAGAGTGTTACCTTCCCCTCTATCCTTCCTATCCCCCATCCCTCCTACCGCCTATCCCTCCCTCCCTCCCACCAGGCCTGGAACAGAGTGTTACCTTCCCCTCTATCCCTCCTATCCCTCCCTCCCTCCCACTAGGACTGGAACAGAGTGTTATCTTCCCCTCTATCCCTTCTATCTCTCCCTCCCACTAGGACTGGAACAGAGTATTACCTTCCCCTCTATCCCTCCTATCCCTCCTATCCCTCCCTCCAGGGCTGGATAAGAGTGTTACCTTCCCCTCTATCCCTCCTATCCCTCCCTCCCATCAGGACTGGAACAGAGTGTTACCTTCCCTCCTATACCTCCTATCCCTATCACCAGGGCTGGAAAAGAGTGTTACCTTCCTCTCTATCCCTCCTATCCCTCCCTCCCTCCCACCAGGACTGGAACAGTGTTATGTTCCCCTCTATGCCTCCTATCCCTCCCTCCCTCCAGGACTGGAACAGTGTTACCTTCCCCTCTATCCCTCCTATCCCTCCCTCCCACCAGGACTGGAACAGAGTGTTACCTTCCCCCCATCCCTCCCTCCCACCAGGACTGGAACAGATTTTTACCTTTCCCTCTATCCCTCCTGTCCCTCCTATCCCTCCCTCCCTCCCACCAGGACTGGAACAGAGTTTTACCTTCCTCCTCTATCCCTCCTATCCCTCCCTCCCTCCCTCCATTTGGACTGGAACAGAGTGTTACCTTCCCCTCTATCCCTCCCATCCCTCCCTCCCTCCCACCAGGACTGGAACAGAGTGTTACCTTCCCCTCTATCCCTCCTATCCCTCCCCCCTCTCTCCCAACTGGGCTGGAACAGAGTATTACCTTCCACTCTATCCCTCCTATCCCTCCCTTCCTCCCACTAGGACTGGAACAGAGTGTTAACTTCCCCTCTATCCCTCCCACCAGGACTGGAACAGAGTGTTACCTTCCCCTCTATCCCTCCCTCCCTCCCACCAGGACTGGAACAGATTGTTACCTTCCCCTCTATCCTTCCCTCCCACCAGGATTGGAACAGTGTGTTACCTTTCCCTCTATCCCTCCCTCCCTCCCACCAGGACTGGAACAGAGTGTTACCTTCCCTTCTATCCCTCCCTAAATCCCACCAGGACTGGAACAGATTGTTACCTTCTCCTCTATCCCTCCCTCCCACCCACCAGGACTGGAACAAAGTGTTACCTTCCCCTCTATCCCTCCTATCCCTACCTCCCTCCCACCAGGACTGGAACAGTGTTACCTTCCCCTCTATCCCTCCTATCCCTCCTGTCCCTCCTATCTCTCCCTCCCTCCCACCAGGACTGGAACAGAGTGTTACCTTCCCCTCTATCCCTCCCTCCCTCCCACCAGGACTGGAACAGAGTGTTACCTTCCCCTCTATCCCTCCTATCCCTCCCTCCCACCAGGACTGGAACAGAGTGTTACCTTCCCCTCCATCCCTCCCTCCCACCAGGACTGGAACAGAGTGTTACCTTCCCCTCTATCCCTCCTATCCCTCCCTCCCTCCCTCCATTTGGACTGGAACAGAGTGTTACCTTCCCCTCTATCCCTCCCATCCCTCCCTCCCTCCAGGACTGGAACAGAGTGTTACCTTCCCCTCTATCCCTCCTATCCCTCCCTCCCACCAGGACTGGAACAGAGTGTTACCTTCCCCTCTATCCCTCCTATCCCTCCTATCTCCCCTACCCCTCCCTCCCTCCCACCAGGGCTGGAACAGAGTGTTACCTTCTCCTCTATCCCTCCTATCCCTCCCTCCCACCAGGACTGGAACAGAGTGTTACCTTCCCCTCTATCTCTCCTATCCCTCCTATCCCTCCTACCACCTATCCCTCCTACCGCCTATCACTCCCTCCCACCAGGGCTAGAACAGAGTGTTACCTTCCCCTCTATCCTTCCTATCCCTCCTATCCCTCCTACCACCTATCCCTCCTACCGCCTATCCCTCCCTCCTTCCCACCAGGGTTGGAACAGAGTGTTACCTTCCCCTCTATCCTTCCTATCCCTCCTGCCGCCTATCCCTCCCTCCCTCCCTCCCACCAGGGCTGGAACAGAGTGTTACCTTCCCCTCTATCCTTCCTATACCTCCTATCCCTCCTACTGCCTATCCCTCCTACCGCCTATCCCTAACTCCCTCCCCCTGGGCTGGAACAGAGTGTTACCTTAACCTTGATCCTTCCTATCCCTCCTATCCCTCCTACCGCCTATCCCTCCCTCCCTCTTTCCCACCAAGGCTGGAACAGAGTGTTACCTTTCGCTCTATCCTTCCTATCCCTCCTATCCCTCCTACTGCCTATCCCTCCCTCCCTCCCTCCCACCAGGGCTGGAACAGAGTGTTACCTTCCCCTCTATCCTTCCTATCCCTCCTATCCCTCCTACCCCTCCTATCCCTCCTTCCCTCCCACCAGAGCTGGAACAGAGTGTTACCTTTCGCTCTATCCTTCCTATCCCTCCAATCCCTCCTACCGCCTATTCCTCCCTCCCTCCCACCAGGGCTGGAACAGAGTGTTACCTTCCCCTCTATCCTTCCTATCCCTCCTATCCCTCCTATCCCTCCTACCCCTCCTATCCCTCCTACCGCCTATCCCTTCCTCCCTCCCACCTGGGCTGGAACAGAGTGTTACCTTCCCCTCTATCCTTCCTATCTCTCCTATCCCTCCTACTGCCTATCCCTCCCTCCCACCAGGGATGGAACAGAGTGTTACCTACACCTCTATCCTTCCTATCCCTCCTATCCCTCCTACCGCCTATCCCTCCCTCCCATTAGGGCTGGAACAGAGTGTTACCTTCCCCTCAATCCTTCTTATCCCTCCTATCCCTCCTACCGCCTATCCCTCCCTCCCTCCCACCAGGGCTGGAACAGAGTGTTACTTTCCCCTCTATCCTTCCTATCCCTCCTATCCCTCCTATCGCCTATCCCTCCCTCCCTCCCGGGCTGGAACAGAGTGTTACCTTCCCCTCTATACTTCCTATCCCTCCTATCCCTCCTACCACCTATCCCTCCCTCCCTCGCACCAGGGCTGGAACAGTGTTACCTTCCCCTCTATCCTTCCTATCCTGCCTATCCCTCCTACCGCCTATCCCTCCTACTGCCTATCCCTCCCTCCCTCCTACCTGGGCTGGAACAGAGTGTTACCTTCCCCTCTATCCTTCCTATCCCTCCTATCCCTCCTATCCCTCCTATCGCCTATCCCTCCTACCGCCTATCCCTCCCTCCCTCCTACCTGGACTGGAACAGAGTGTTACCTTCCCCTCAATCCTTCCTATCCCTCCAATCCCTCCTACCGCCTATCCTTCCCACCAGGGTTGGAACAGAGTGTTACCTTCCCCTCTATCCTTCCTATCCCTCCTACTGCCTATCCCTCCCTCCCTGTCACCTGGGCTGGAACAGAGTGTTACCTACCCCTCTATCCCACCTATCCCTCCTATCCCTCCCTCCCTCCATTTGGACTGGAACAGAGTCTTACCTTCCCCTCTATCCCTCCTATCCCTCCTATCCCTCCTACCGCCTATCCCTCCCTCCCTGCCACCTGGGCTGGAACAGAGTGTTACCTTCCCCTTTATCCTTCCTATCCCTCCTACCGCCTACCCCTCCCTCCCACCAGGGCTGGAATAGAGTGTTACCTACCCCTCTATCCTTCCTATCCCTTCCTCACTCCCATCAGGGCTGGAACTGAGTGTTACCTACGCCTCTATCCTTCCTATCCCTCCTACCGCCTATCCCTCCCTCCCACCGGGGCTGGAACATAGTGTTACCTTCCGCTCTATCCTTCCTATCCCTCCTACCGCCTATCCCTCCTACCGCCTATCCCTCCCTCCCACCAGGGCTGGAACAGTGTTACCTTCCCCTCTATCCTTCCTATCCCTCCTACCGCCTATCCCTCCTACCGCCTATCCTTCCCTCCCTCCCACCTGAGCTGGAACAGAGTGTTATCTTCCCCTTAATCCTTCCTATCCCTCCAACCACCTATCCCTCCCTCCTTCCCACCAGGGCTGGAACAGAGTGTTACCTTCCCCTCTAACCTTCCTATCCCTCCTACCGCCTATCCCTCCCTCCCTCCCTCCCACCAGGGCTGGAACAGAGTGTTACCTTCCCCTCTATACTTCCTATCCTTCCTATCCCTCCTACTGCCTATCTCTCCCTCCCTCCCACCAGGGCTGGAACAGAGTGTTACCTTCCCCTCTATCCTTCCTATCCCTCCCTCACTCCCACCAGGGCTGGAACTGAGTGTTACCTATGCCTCTATCCTTCCTATCCCTCCTACCGCCTATCCCTCCCTCCCACCAGGGCTGGAACAGAGTGTTACCTTCCCATCTATCCTTCCTATCCCTCCTATCCCTCCTACCGCCTATCCCTCCCTCCCTCGCACCAGGGCTGGAACAGTGTTACCTTCCCCTCTATCCTTCCTATCCTGCCTATCCCTCCTACCGCCTATCCCTCCTACTGCCTATACCTCCCTCCCTCCTACCTGGGCTGGAACAGAGTGTTACCTTCCCCTCTATCCTTCCTATCCCTCCTATCCCTCCTATCCCTCCTATCGCCTATCCCTCCTACCGCCTATCCCTCCCTCCCTCCTACCTGGACTGGAACAGAGTGTTACCTTCCCCTCAATCCTTCTTATCCCTCCAATCCCTCCTACCGCCTATCCTTCCCACCAGGGTTGGAACAGAGTGTTACCTTCCCCTCTATCCTTCCTATCCCTCCTACTGCCTATCCCTCCCTCCCTGTCACCTGGGCTGGAACAGAGTGTTACCTACCCCTCTATCCCTCCTATCCCTCCTATCCCTCCCTCCCTCCATTTGGACTGGAACAGAGTCTTACCTTCCCCTCTATCCCTCCTATCCCTCCTATCCCTCCTACCGCCTATCCCTCCCTCCCTGCCACCTGGGCTGGAACAGAGTGTTACCTTCCCCTTTATCCTTCCTATCCCTCCTACCGCCTACCCCTCCCTCCCACCAGGGCTGGAATAGAGTGTTACCTACCCCTCTATCCTTCCTATCCCTTCCTCACTCCCGTCAGGGCTGGAACTGAGTGTTACCTACGCCTCTATCCTTCCTATCCCTCCTACCGCCTATCCCTCCCTCCCACCGGGGCTGGAACATAGTGTTACCTTCCGCTCTATCCTTCCTATCCCTCCTACCGCCTATCCCTCCTACCGCCTATCCCTCCCTCCCACCAGGGCTGGAACAGTGTTACCTTCCCCTCTATCCTTCCTATCCCTCCTACCGCCTATCCCTCCTACCGCCTATCCTTCCCTCCCTCCCACCTGAGCTGGAACAGAGTGTTATCTTCCCCTTAATCCTTCCTATCCCTCCAACCACCTATCCCTCCCTCCTTCCCACCAGGGCTGGAACAGAGTGTTACCTTCCCCTCTAACCTTCCTATCCCTCCTACCGCCTATCCCTCCCTCCCTCCCTCCCACCAGGGCTGGGACAGAGTGTTACCTTCCCCTCTATCCTTACTATACCTCCTATCCCTCCTACTGCCTATCCCTACCTCCCTCCCACCAGGGCTGGAACAGAGTGTTACCTTCCCCTCTATACTTCCTATCCTTCCTATCCCTCCTACTGCCTATCTCTCCCTCCCTCCCACCAGGGCTGGAACAGAGTGTTACCTTCCCCTCTATCCTTCCTATCCCTCCCTCACTCCCACCAGGGCTGGAACTGAGTGTTACCTATGCCTCTATCCTTCCTATCCCTCCTACCGCCTATCCCTCCCTCCCACCAGGGCTGGAACAGAGTGTTACCTTCCCATCTATCCTTCCTATCCCTCCTATCCCTCCTACCGCCTATCCCTCCCTCCCACCAGGGTTGGAACAGAGTGTTACCTTCCCCTCTATCCTTCCTATCCCTCCTACCTACCGCCTATCCTTCCTACCGCCTATCCCTCCCTCCCTTCCACCAGGGCTGGAAAAGAGTGTTATATTGCCCTCTATCCTTCCTATCCCTCTTACTGCCTATCCCTCCCTCCCTCCCACCAGGGCTGGAACAGAGTGTTACCTTCCCCTCTATACTTCCTATCCCTCCTACCGCCTATCCCTCCTACCGCCTATCCCTCCCTCCCTCCCACCAGGGCTGGAACATTGTGTTACCTTTCCCTCTATCCTTCCTATACCTCCTATCCCTCCTACCGCCTATCCCTCCTACAGCCTATCCCTCCCTCACTCCCACCAGGGCTGGAACAGAGTGTTACCTTCCCCTCTATCCTTCCTATCCCTCCTACCGCCTATCCCTTCTACCGCCTATCCCTCCCTCCCTCCTACCAGGGCTGGAACAGAGTGTTACCTTCCCCTCTATCCTTCCTAGCCCTCCTATCCCTCCTACCGCCTATCCCTCCCTCCCTCCCTCCCACCAGGGCTGGAACAGAGTGTTACCTTCCCCTCTATCCTTCCTATCCCTCCTATCCCTCTTACCGCCTATCCCTCCTACCGCCTATCCCTCCCTCCCTCCTACCTGAGCTGGAACAGAGTGTTACCTTCCCCTCTATCCTTCCTATCCCTCCTATCCCTCCCACCGCCTATCCCTCCCTCCCACCAGGGCTGGAACAGAGTGTTACCTTCCCGTCTATCCTTCCTATCCCTACTATCCCTCCTACCTACCGCCTATCCTTCCTACCGCCTATCCCTCCCTCCCTTCCACCAGGGCTGGAACAGAGTGTTATATTGCCCTCTATCCTTCCTATCCCTCCTACCGCCTATCCCTAACTTCCTCCCACCTGGGCTGGAACAGAGTGTTACCTTCCCCTCAATCCTTCCTATCCCTCCTATCACTCCTACCGCCTATACCTCCCTCCCTCCCACCAGGGCTGGAACAGTGTGTTACCTTCCCCTCTATCCCTCCTATCCCTCCTACCGCCTATCCCTCCCTCCCTCACTCCCACCAGGGCTGGAACAGAGTGTTACCTTCCCCTCTATCCTTCCTATCCCTCCTATCTCTCCTACCGCCTATCCCTCCTACTGCCTATTCCTCCCTCCCTCCCACCAGGGCTGGAACAGAGTGTTACCTTCCCCTCTATCCCTCCTATCCCTCCAACCGCCTATCCCTCCCTCCCTCCCACCAGGGCTGGAACAGAGTGTTACCTTCCCCTCTATCCCTCCTATCCCTCCTACCGCCTATCCCTCCTACCGCCTATCCCTCCCTCCCACCTAGGCTGGAACAGAGTGTTACCTTCCCCTCTATCCTTCCTATCCCTCCTACCGCCTATCCCTCCCTCCCTCCCACGAGTGCTGGAACAGAGTGTTACCTTCTCCTCTATCCTTCCTATCCCTCCTATCCCTCCTACCGCCTATCCCTCCTACTGCCTATCCCGCCCTCTCACCCACCAGGGCTGGAACAGAGTGTTACCTTCCCCTCTATCCTTTCTATCCATCGTATCCCTCCTACCGTCTATCCCTCCTACCGCCTTTCCCTCCCTCCCTCCTACCAGGGCTGGAACAGAGTGTTACCGTCCCCTCTATCCTTCCTATCCCTCCTACCGCCTTTCCCTCCCTCCTACCAGGGCTGGAACAGAGTGTTACCTTCCCCTCTATCCTTCCTATCCCTCTTACCGCCTACCCCTCCCTCCCACCTGGGCTGGCACAGAGTGTTACCTTTCCCTCTATCCCTCCTATCGCCTATCCCTCCTACCGCCTATCCCTCCCTCCCTCCCACCAGGGCTAGAACAGAGTGTTACCTTCCCCTCTATCCTTCCTATCCCTCCTATCCCTCCTACCGCCTATCCCTCCCTCCCACCAGGGATGGAACAGAGTGTTACCTTCCCCTCTATCCTTCCTATCTCTCCTATCCCTCCTACTGCCTATCCCTCCCTCCCTCCCACCAGGGATGGAACAGAGTGTTACCTTCCCATCTATCCTTCCTATCCCTCCTATCCCTCCTATCGCCTATCCCTCCCTCCCTCCCACCAGGGCTGGAACAGAGTTACCTACGCCTCTATCCTTCCTATCCCTCCTATCCCTCCTACTGCCTATCCCTCCCTCCCTCCCACCAGGGCTGGAACAGAGTGTTACCTTCCCCTCAATCCTTCTTATCCCTCCTATCCCTCCTACCGCCTATCCCTCCCTCCCTCCCACCAGGGCTGGAACAGAGTGTTACTTTCCCCTCTATCCTTCCTATCCCTCCTACCGCCTATCCCTCCCTCCCTCCCACCAGGGCTGGAACAGAGTATTACCTTCCCCTCTATCCCTCCTATCCCTCCTATCCCTCCCTCCAGGGCTGGAAAAGAGTGTTACCTTCCCCTCTATCCCTCCTATCCCTCCCTCCCACCAGGACTGGAACAGTGTTATCTTTCCCTCTATGCCTCCTATCCCTCCCTCCCTCCCACCAGGACTGGAACAGAGTGTTACCTTCCCCTCTATCCCTCCCTCCCACCAGGACTGGAGCAGAGTGTTACCTTCCCCTCTATCCCTCACTACCACCAGGACTGGAACAGAGTGTTACCTTCCCCTCTATCCCTCCTATCCCTCCCTCCCTCCATTTGGACTGGAACAGAGTGTTACCTTCCCCTCTATCCCTCCCATCCCTCCCTCCCTCCCACCAGGACTGGAACAGAGTGTTACCTTCCCCTCTATCCCTCCTTTCCCTCCCCCCTCTCTCCCAACAGGGCTGGAACAGAGTATTACCTTCCACTCTATCCCTCCTATCCCTCCCTCCCACTAGGACTGGAACAGAGTGTTAACTTCCCCTCCCTCCCTCCCACCAGGACTGGAACAGATTGTTACCTTCCCCTATATCCTTCCCTCCCACCAGGATTGGAACAGAGTGTTACCTTCCCCTCTATCCCTCCCTCCCTCCCTCCCACCAGGACTGGAACAGAGTGTTACCTTCCCTTCTATCCCTCCCTAAATCCCACCAGGACTGGAACAGAGTGTTACCTTCTCTTCTATCCCTCCTATCCCTCCCTCCCACCCACCAGGACTGGAACAAAGTGTTACCTTCCCCTCTATCCCTCCTATCCCTCCCTCCCTCCCACCAGGACTGGAACAGAGTGTTACCTTCCCCTATATCCCTCCTATCCCTCCTGTCCCTCTTATCTCTCCCTCCCTCCCACCAGGACTGGAACAGTGTTACCTTCCCCTCTATCCCTCCCACCAGGACTGGAACAGAGTGTTACCTTCCCCTCTATCCTTCCTATCCCTCCTATCCCTCCTATCCCTCCCACTAGGACTGGAACAGAGTGTTATCTTTCCCTCTATCCCTCCTATCCCTCCCACCAGGACTGGAACAGTGTGTTACCTTCCCCTCAATCCTTCCTATTCCTCCTATCACTCCTATCATTCCTACCGCCTATACCTCCCTCCCTCCCACCAGGGCTGGAACAGTGTGTTACCTTCCCCTCTATCCTTCCTATCCCTCCAATCCCTCCTACCGCCTATCCCTCCCTCCCTCCTACCAGGGCTGGAACAGAGTGTTACCTTCCCCTCTATCCTTCCTATCCCTCCTACCGCCTATCACTCCCTCCCACCAGGGCTGGAACAGAGTGTTACCTTCCCCTCTATCCTTCCTATCCCTCCTATCCCTCCTACCACCTATCCCTCCTACCGCCTATCCCTCCCTCCTTCCCACCAGGGTTGGAACAGAGTGTTACCTTCCCCTCTATCCTTCCTATCCCTCCTACCGCCTATCCCTCCCTCCCTCCCACCAGGGCTGGAACAGAGTGTTACCTTCCCCTCTATCCTTCCTATACCTCCTATCCCTCCTACTGCCTATCCCTCCTACCGCCTATCCCTAACTCCCTCCCACCTGGGCTGGAACAGAGTGTTACCTTAACCTCAATCCTTCCTATCCCTCCTATCCCTCCTACTGCCTATTCCTCCCTCCCTCCAGGGCTGGAACAGTGTTACCTTCCCCTCGATCCTTCTTATCCCTCCTATCCCTCCTACCCCTCCTACCGCCTATCCCTCCCTCCCTCTTTCCCACCAAGGCTGGAACAGAGTGTTACCTTTCGCTCTATCCTTCCTATCCCTCCTATCCCTCCTACTGCCTATCCCTCCCTCCCTCCCACCAGGGCTGGAACAGAGTGTTACCTTCCCCTCTATCCTTCCTATCCCTCCTATCCCTCCTACCCCTCCTATCCCTCCTTCCCTCCCACCAGAGCTGGAACAGAGTGTTACCTTTCGCTCTATCCTTCCTATCCCTCCAATCCCTCCTACCGCCTATCCCTCCCTCCCACCAGGGCTGGAACAGAGTGTTACCTTCCCCTCTATCCTTCCTATCCCTCCTATCCCTCCTACCCCTCCTATCCCTCCTACCGCCTATCCCTCCCTCCCACCTGGGCTGGAACAGAGTGTTACCTTCCCCTCTATCCTTCCTATCTCTCCTATCCCTCCTACTGCCTATCCCTCCCTCCCACCAGGGATGGAACAGAGTGTTACCTTCCCCTCTATCCCTCCTATCCCTCCCTCCCACCAGGACTGGAACAGAGTGTTACCTTCCCCTCTATCCTTCCTATCCCTCCTATCCCTCCTACCGCCTATCCCTCCCTCCCTCCCACCTGGGCTGGAACAGAGTGTTACCTTCCCCTCTATCCTTCCTATCTCTCCTATTCCTCCTACTGCCTATCCCTCCCTCCCTCCCACCAGGGATGGAACAGAGTGTTACCTTCCCCTCTATCCCTCCTATCCCTCCCTCCCACCAGGACTGGAACAGAGTGTTACCTACCCCTCTATCCTTCCTATCCCTCCCTCACTCCCACCAGGGCTAGAACTGAGTGTTACCTACACCTCTATCCTTCCTATCCCTCCTATCCCTCCTACCGCCTATCCCTCCCTCCCTCCCACCAGGGCTGGAACAGAGTGTTACCTTCCCCTCAATCCTTCTTATCCCTCCTATCCCTCCTACCGCCTATCCCTCCCTCCCTCCCACCAGGGCTGGAACAGAGTGTTACTTTCCCCTCTATCCTTCCTATCCCTCCTATCCCTCCTATCGCCTATCCCTCCCTCCCTCCCGGGCTGGAACAGAGTGTTACCTTCCCCTCTATACTTCCTATCCCTCCTATCCCTCCTACCACCTATCCCTCCCTCCCTCGCACCAGGGCTGGAACAGAGTGTTACCTTCCCCTCTATCCTTCCTATCCCGCCTATCCCTCCTACCGCCTATCCCTCCTACTGCCTATCCCTCCCTCCCTCCTACCTGGGCTGGAACAGAGTGTTACCTTCCCCTCTATCCCTCCTATCGCCTATCCCTCCTACCGCCTATCCCTCCCTCCTTCCTACCTGGACTGGAACAGAGTGTTACCTTCCCCTCTATCCTTCCTATCCCTCCAATCCCTCCTACCGCCTATCCTTCCCACCAGGGTTGGAACAGAGTGTTACCTTCCCCTCTATCCTTCCTATCCCTCCTACTGCCTATCCCTCCCTGTCACCTGGGCTGGAACAGAGTGTTACCTACCCCTCTATCCCTCCTATCCCTCCTATCCCTCCTATCCCTCCCTCCCTCCCTCCCTCTCTCCATTTGGACTGGAACAGAGTGTTACCTTCCCCTCTATCCCTCCTATCCCTCCTATCCCTCCTACCGCCTATCCCTCCCTCCCTGCCACCTGGGCTGGAACAGAGTGTTACCTTCCCCTCTATCCTTCCTATCCCTCCTACCACCTACCCCTCCCTCCCACCAGGGCTGGAATAGAGTGTTACCTACCCCTCTATCCTTCCTATCCCTTCCTCACTCCCATCAGGGCTGGAACTGAGTGTTACCTACGCCTCTATCCTTCCTATCCCTCCTATCCCTCCTACCGCCTATCCCTCCCTCCCACCAGGGCTGGAACCTAGTGTTACCTTCCGCTCTATCCTTCCTATCCCTCCTACCGCCTATCCCTCCTACCGCCTATCCCTCCCTCCCTCCCACCAGGGCTGGAACAGTGTTACCTTCCCCTCTATCCTTCCTATCCCTCCTACCGCCTATCCCTCCTACCGCCTATCCTTCCCTCCCTCCCACCTGGGCTGGAACAGTGTTATCTTCCCCTTAATCCTTCCTATCCCTCCAACCACCTATCCCTCCCTCCTTCCCACCAGGGCTGGAACAGAGTGTTACCTTCCCCTCTAACCTTCCTATCCCTCCTACCGCCTATCCCTCCCTCCCTCCCTCCCACCAGGGCTGGAACAGAGTGTTACCTTCCCCTCTATCCTTACTATACCTCCTATCCCTCCTACTGCCTATCCCTACCTCCCTCCCACCAGGGCTGGAACAGAGTGTTACCTTCCCCTCTATACTTCCTATCCTTCCTATCCCTCCTACTGCCTATCTCACCCTCCCTCCCACCAGGGCTGGAACAGAGTGTTACCTTCCCCTCTATCCTTCCTATCCCTCCTATCCCTCCTACCGCCTATTCCTCCTACCGCCTATCCCTCCCTCCCTCCCACCAGGGCTGGAACAGAGTGTTACCTTCCCCTCTATCCTTCCTATCCCTCCTATCCCTCCTACCGCCTACCCCTCCCTCCCTCCCACCTGGGCTGGAACTGAGTGTTACCTATGCCTCTATCCTTCCTATCCCTCCTACCGCCTATCCCTCCTACCGCCTATCCCTCCCTCCCACCAGGGCTGGAACAGAGTGTTACCTTCCCGTCTATCCTTCCTATCCCTCCTATCCCTCCTATCCCTCCTATCCCTCCTACCGCCTATCCCTCCCTCCCACCAGGGTTGGAACAGAGTGTTACCTTCCCCTCTATCCTTCCTATCCCTCCTATCCCTCCTACCTACCGCCTATCCTTCCTACCACCTATCCCTCCCTCCCTTCCACCAGGGCTGGAACAGAGTGTTATATTGCCCTCTATCCTTCCTATCCCTCCTACTGCCTATCCCTCCTACAGCCTATCCCTCCTACAGCCTATCCCTCCCTCCCTCCCACCAGGGCTGGAACAGAGTGTTACCTTCCCCTCTATCCTTCCTATCCCTCCTACCGCCTATCCCTCCTACCGCCTATCCC